>NC_033627.1:13491243-13497602 GCF_001540865.1 Ananas comosus
TTTTTTTTTTTTTTTTTTTTTTTTTTTTTTGAGAGAAATATAGTATGCTATCCGTTTCGTTTATTTTATTTAGAAAATAAACTTAACTGAAAATATTAATCAACTTGGATTCGAACTTGGGTCTCGAACCACCAAACCCTTTTACCACTTGCGCTAGGAACGGTCGGTAAATCTAATAAATTTTTAGTATTTAAAATAAAAATTTTGACAAGACAAAGATCTCACTTTGCCCCTTTGGGGTGTAACTGTAGCATAGCTCTTATCCTTTTGGCTTAATTGCACTCCATTATATCGTGCTTTAGTATTATTTTTACTTGTTACATTATACTTTCCTTTTCCAAAGACACTATCGTGTTACTATATTTTATCAATCTTTACACTATATTTCAGATTTATTTTTATTTTTCTATTTTCTTCTATTTTTTGTTCTCATAGATATTACTAAACTAATTTTTTTCCACTAATCTCTACCTGACTGTTAACAAATATATTATTTTAGACAAAATCTAATAATTTTATAAAAGGATACTAGTTAAATAATAGAAAAAAAATGTAAAATGAATCTCCATGATGGGCTCTTTAAAATTTTCTATCAAATTATTTTTAATTAAATTTTTGTTATTTTTTATATCAAAATGATTTGAATATAAGTTTTGCCACTTCTAATCAGTATCTTTTAACAACTTTCATATAAAGTCATAAGTTGATTGCTTATAGCTAGTGTAAATATTGGAAAAAATAAAAAGTGGCGCTTTTGAAAAGAAAATAGTTCATGTAGAGTATGAAAAAAAAAAAAAAAAAATCTATAAATTATAGTGTAGTATAGTATAATCAAGCCTATCCTTTTCCTTGAACTAATTCGACAAAATACTTGTTTCCAAGGAAAAATTCGTAGGCAAATTTAGTAAACGTTGATATGTGCAACACCTAGCTATACATTACGACAAGAGGATTATAATGACCAATTGAATAGGAAAAAGAAAATCTAAAGAGGAAGATACATAATTGCATAATTCCATTAATTCCACCTTGTTGAAATTAAGGAAAAATGCAAGGAAAAGCTCCAAAAATCCGATTCTCATAATCCAATCGAAACAAGTACTAAGCTCCAAAAAGATGGGCATCATTAAACCCAGAAAATAAAAAAATTTGGAATGCAGAAAATGCTTTGATTCCACAAATTAAATATTACTATATACTAGTAAGTTTGTAAAACATTTTGACTTTACGTGAATGAATTAATTAATTACAACTTTTAGTGTTTTTGTATATATATAATTAAGTAAACACATCAATAATTTTAGAATTTGCATTTTACTTCTAAAGTGCATTGATTGAATCAGTACAAAAATATTATAACAAAATCTACAAAACCCCCCAAAACTCATTATTTTGCGGTCAATTTAATTTTAAACACCTATCTACGTATACGTAATTACGTACATGCATATATACAACAGCTAGGAATGGGCTCCGCAGTGGAGACTCTATGCGGACAGGCGTACGGGGCGCACAAATACGAGATGCTCGGAATATACCTCCAACGGTCAACGGTCCTCCTAACCGCCACCGGGATTCCACTCGCCGTAGTCTACGCCTTTTCCCGCCCGATTTTAGTCCTCCTCGGCGAGTCCCCCGAGATCGCCGAGGCCGCATCCATTTTCGTATACGGACTCATCCCCCAGATATTCGCGTACGCCACGAACTTCCCCATACAAAAGTTTCTGCAGGCGCAGAGCATCGTCGCGCCGAGCGCGTACATTAGCGCGGCCACGCTTATCGTGCACCTGCTGCTGAGTTGGGTGGTGGTGTACAAAGTGGGGTTGGGCCTTTTGGGGGCCTCGTTGGTGCTGAGCCTGAGCTGGTGGATCATAGTGGGGGCCCAGTTCGTTTACATCGTGACGAGCCCGCGGTGCCGGCTCAGCTGGACCGGGTTCTCGTGGCAGGCGTTCACCGGCCTGCTCGAGTTCCTGAAGCTGTCGACCGCGTCGGCGGTGATGCTCTGCTTGGAGACGTGGTACTTCCAGATTCTAATACTGATAGCTGGGCTTCTCGAGAACCCGCAGTTGGCTCTCGATGCTTTAACAGTGTGGTAAGTTTTATATTTAAATTTTGAGGCGTCCCCCTATATCTGTTGCTGATGTGCTGGTCTAGTCTAGCTGTACTATTCTGTCAATATACGCATGACGCATTAGTTAACATGTCAGAATGTTTTTTTCTTTTTCTTTTTTTCACCATAGCATGCTATTATTAGTTTACTGCCATAATGCTATAAATAAAGGCATTTAGAACACGTGTAATAATGGCTTTTGTTGATAATATTGTTGTTTGACATGTACTAGCTACTTATATGTTTCTTGGTGCAGCCTAACACTTGCTGGGTGGGTCTTCATGATCGCTGTTGGATTTAATGCTGCAGCAAGGTTTCCAATCTCTCTCTCTCTCTCTCTCTCTCTCTCAATTTTGTAATCTCAAGTGGAGAGACTAAGAAGAACAGATATTACTTTTTATATTCATTGGCAACAATCAGTACCAATCACTTCATCACTTTGTACTATATTAGCAATTCTTTCGTCAGAAATGGTACTAACAGAGCCATCTTTATTAGGAACAGGTCAGATTCATGAAATTGATCGAATTTCCTCGTAGATGGTGAATAAATTCAATCAATATATCTATCAATATCAAAATCAGTTGAGTTAATACTCAATGGCATTACACTTCTTTCATAGTTCTTTCTCTGAGTAATGTAAATTTTGTAGTTTTTCTTTTTTTTTTCCCCTGTAATGTCGTTAACAGGGAATTTCTTTTGTTATAGATTTACTTAATTATTGAAAGATAATCACTGCTTAACTGTTCTCTACATTTATTAGTGTTCGAGTCGGCAATGAGCTCGGGGCCGGCCATCCAAAGGCGGCAGCATTCTCTGTAATCGTAGTGACTGCGCTTTCGTTCATCATATCGGTCATATTGGCGGTTATTATTCTCTTATGCCGTGACTACATAAGCTACATCTTCACCGAGGGCGAGACGGTGTCGCGCGCGGTCTCCGATATGTGCCCTTTGCTTGCCACCACCCTCATCCTCAACGGCATCCAGCCCGTTTTATCCGGTAAATGCTCCATCCTTTATTACAACAACTTCAGGAAATTCGCGTGCAATTGTGTTCTGATCATGAACCTATTTTTGTCTTGGTGTATAGATTGTGAACCTTAAAAAAAAAAGAAGCACAAGTAGCATGAAAAATGTAAACATTAAAACTATAAGTTCTCTCTGTTTCTCAATGTTCATCACCTCAGAAGTTGAACTCTTATTGCTTCTCTTTGTATCTTTTCTTTTTTAGATTTTGAAATTAATCAGGTTGGTTAATTGGATGTTGCATGAAGGTGTGGCTGTGGGGTGTGGATGGCAAACATTCGTCGCGTACGTTAATGTGGGATGTTATTACATTGTCGGTGTTCCGCTCGGTGTTCTTCTTGGCTTCAAGTTTGGCTTAGGAGCGAAGGTAAATTATTTACTACCGTATATTTCATTATCAATATCAAACTCTTCACTGTAACAGCTATTTGTAATTTGATACTATTGCGAACGTTGTTTCGAGCTTGAAATGTTTTTTTTGCTCATATACTTGTAGGGCATCTGGGGCGGGATGCTCGGAGGCACATTCATGCAAACTCTCATACTACTTTGGGTCACTTTCCGAACCGATTGGAACAAGGAGGTATTGCTCTTTCCTTCTTTGCATCAATTTTTCTCCTTCTTGTTTTGGTCCTTAAATACGGAAGTTGATAAAAGTACGATCTCTTCATGTAACTACATCCTGAATTGATTATTTCGCTTTTCTTGGAAAAAAAACAAGAGTTTTTCTTTCCTAGTTGGTTATTAATATGGTTATTGAAGCCTTCCTCTTTGTCTTAAAGAGTAGTTCCTCCCTCCACACTTTTGCGTTCGATCGATTGCTAACTTATATCCCCTGCTTTGTCGAGAGGTATTCAATGATTTGAACATGTTAAAATGATCAATAACTTGTATCTGTAATATATAAAATCGATGTTCTATACATTCTTTACTTGTTTATTTCAATTCGAAGTGTCAAAGTTTCATTGCTAGCTCTCCTTATTGCAGGTAGAAGAAGCCCAAAAGAGATTAAATAAGTGGGAGGATAAGAAGCGGCCTCTTCTAGCTGATGATCATGAATAGTAGATTTAAGCAACATTCGTCATCGCCAATCGTGACATAAATTTTACGATGAGATTGTTTCGCTGCCAGTTCACACGGTCGTCGTTGATCAATGTAGTCTACACATTCACATTATTAATGTAAGTTTATTACTCAAACCACCCATGATTATATATCTTTGTGATGGGGCTAAAGCACATGTTAAGCTCCTTTCAATGTGATAAATAATTTGGATTATCAAGGCGCATATCGCTTTGATGTAATTACTTGATTTGATGTAATTTGTTGAAACATGATGCAGCTAAAGTATTTCTCTCTTCTGAAACTTTTGGATATAGTTGAAACCAAAACTGGCCATTGGGCACCAAAAAGAGTACTATAGAGTTCCAGGAAAAAAAAAAAAGTGAGAACACTATGCTACTTTTTTCGTTTTATTTGAACAAACACTCAACACATTCAAACTACACAACATATCACACATATTGTAGAGAACAGTAGCATAGTAATGCTTACTTTGGCCAATTAATCTCTCTCTCTCTCTCTCTCTCCGAGAAAAAAGGTACCAAACGAGCTAATAGCTTCATTCATTAAGAGAAATGAACTTAGTAACAGATATGAGGCAACAGGGCGAGAAACAAACATTCATATATATGTAGTCTCATCTAGAATTTGGTCTCTTTACTATACCTTCATTCGTTATACATTCCCATGCATTATTGTAAGCTATATTGAGATAAAGATGGACAACATTGTCTTCCTCACCCTCTTCATGTGCCAACCAATCTTGATGCTCTTGAACTTGGGTATGATCACCAACCTCATGATCCGTGGCGATCGCCTTCTCCGGCGGCGGCCGTCGGCTTCCTCTAGAGCTTTGTATATCAAAAACTGTGCTCTTCTGTGCTTTCTGTCATCTGGGTCTTCCTTCTCCAACCTTGAGTAAGAGTGACACCTCAAGAAGCTCATGCCTACTCTCTCCTTTTCCAGAGAGAGAGAGAGAGAGAAAGAGAGAGAAGACTATGATGAGAGTAGCAAGTGGAGGGGGAATGAAGGAACAACTAATGGATAATGCATATTTATAACTTTATATAAGTACAGCAGATGGCATATCAAATATAAAATATTAAAGGAGTAGAATTACTATACTTTCAGAAGTATAAAAGAGTTGATGCTTCTAACTTTCTGGTCATTGGATCAATCCCTTAAACCATTTCCGACCTTTGGATTAATATTGATTGTTCATTCTTGATTCATCGCTAAGTCTTTTTTTCGGTTTTTGTCCGCCAATATCGTTTTCTTTCTACTGTTTTTGCTGATTTTTTTCTCGTTCTATTTCTAATCTTCTGTTTCTGTTCCTCTCTTTCTTTCTTCGGAAGTCTTGACTGCTTTCATTATGTAAGTATAGTTTATTTTCCTAACGAATGAGACAGTTAACTTGCTACCTATTTCTAAAAAAGAAAAAAAAATTTAACGACTTAATTTTTTCCAAAAAAATATTATTTTATATAATATTAGAGCAGCAGATCATAAGTAAGTACCCACAAAATTCTCTACCAAACTTACAATTTTGAAAAATAATGGTTCCAACAGCATTATTGGGCTCATGAAATGGAGTTCAAACCGCATGACGTGTGTGGGCCTACGTGGAAGCGAGCAGGTGTGGAAACTGGGAGGGATTGCAAGCGTTGCTTTGTAGACGCCGGTTGGTGGAATAATAAAGTCTGCAGTCGTACTTGACGGCTTAAAAGGCACGAGCTGAGAAAGAAATCCAACATTTCCGGGCCCGAACCCGAAGTATAAGCCATCAAAGGAAGAATATGTGGAAAATGGGACAAAAAAAATTTGATAAGGAGTGTTATCATGAAAGGTACGGAATATTATGATAGGAAACAACATAAATATTTTAACTCATATTTACCAGGGAAGTTATTAGATGGCCAATACGAGAATTTCTGATATACAAGTGATGGTTGAGCTTAGAACAATATCTCTGATATCATGTTATCGAAAAGACATAAAACTTAGCTGCAAATGGAAAGTAATTAAGTTCCGAACTTGAAATATCGAGTAATAATCATTAAGTCCTTTATCACTTCCGCTGAAAATAGCCAGTTTAGGTCAAAACTTTTAATGAAAGGATATTTAGTGGAGCTTAAGCCTTTGGGTCAGTCACCAAAAAA
>NC_033627.1:13497702-13540338 GCF_001540865.1 Ananas comosus
TTTTGCAGTTAAAGTGAGTATTGCAGACCTCTCGCCAGATATTTCGTTCCACCAAATGGGTACATTATGTAAGAAGTCCTCCCTGGTCAGCCATACTCTCTCAAACCGAAATCGCCTCGGAGTGGGATTACTCCCAGTAGCAAGGATTAGCGGGGTGTGATCGGACGTGATTCTTGATAACGCAGAAACCCTACAGTGCGGGAACGCTTGATCCCACTCCGTCGAAACAAGAAATCTGTCCAGCTTGGCCAGGGTTGGTGAGCTTTGCATATTAGACCAAGTAAAATTTTGGTTGGAAATGGGTAAGTCAATGACTTCAAGATTAGAAATAAGATCAGAGAACATGAACATCGCTTTTGTGCTCCACCGATTTCCAGTGCGTTCAGTCTGGTTTCTAGTAAAGTTAAAATCCCCACAGATCACCCATTTACTGTTGGAACAAACCCCACGAAGAGCGAGGAGTTCAGAACAGAACTCTTCTTTCCCATCCCATGTTGGCGGTCCATAAACGTTTGACAGGTAGAAGCTCGTTCCGCTTGTGACATGTTTCAAGTTGATGGTTAGCGAGTGCTCACGCACCAACACCTCCGTACCGACGAAAAATTTGGAATTCCAACATGTTATAATACCACCCGAGGCACCGACAGCAGGAGTAAAGTGACTTCTGTCAAAACTCGAACCACAGCAAGAGCGAAGAAAGGATCGAGACACCGAATCCAGTTTAGATTCTTGGAGACAGACTACCGAACAACATAGTTTAGAAACAGTAGACCGGACACAACGACGCTTACAAGGGTCGTTTAGACCGCGGACATTCCAAGTGAAAATATTAAACATAAGAGAAGAGACACACACACACAACCAAAAGGCGGCCCAAACTCGACTCTAAGATCGCTCCACGTCAACCTCGCTGCACGAACTTGTGGAGTTCCTCAGCCTCCACCCCCGTAAGCTTCACACCACAGAGCGCGCTTTTCTTCAACACCTTTTTGCTAATCCGTTGACATCGGACCGACGATGGCCCAGAAGAGTCAGCTTCGAGCAGGGCCGCCTTCCTCAGTTTCGCCCGATCGAGCGCCGAGACCTGTCGAACTGACATCAGCCTCGCACAGGATCTAGTCGCCGCCCTCAGCTTGCTCGGGGAATCCCTCTCCTTGCCGAGAAAAAGATCAGTAGTCGGGGAAGAGAGACCGTCCCTTGAGGAGGCCCCCTCCTCGCCTAACAGCAGATCGAAAGCAGGGGGGGAAAAAAACTGTCCATCAACGAACCCGAGCGGCGGACTGAAGATCAGCGAGGAATTCTCATTGTCATTCTCCATGAATTTTTTCGTAAAGTAGACCTCCCCCCCGTTTTCGCCTGGGCTCGGATCTACTGCATGATCTCCAACAGCTGACCCGGGCGGCGATGTGTCGATCGGCATAACGGAAATCTGATAAGCCCCCCCCCACTGCTAGCACCTTTTTCTCCTGGGACTGACTCTACTTCAGGCACCCGGAGGGCGACGCCTGCAGATGTGTGGGTGGAGAAGCGCCCCACATCCCAAACCCGGGAGGCAGATACGATGCAAGTTACCGCTGCGGACAGCGAGGAAAACTCTTCACCGCTCTTCCAGGAGGGCCCCCGACCAGTTTGGCCCGAGAGAGAGAAAGTCCCAAGGAGATCTGGGCTAACAGGAATAACAGGCGGACCAAATTGCGGATGGGCTTCTGCAAAAAAGATCAATAAAGGTCCCCAACGGAACATGCAACAGGCCTCGGGTCCGAGTGGGACTGAAGGGCCCATCCCCTCTACAAAGGAAGTGTCGTGCCGGCCCAGCCCAGGACGAACAGCTTTCGGGCCCGTGAGGACCCACTGTTCGGGAAAGCAAATGTCCATCCCCGGCCCGGAGCTCGAGGAGGATGTGTAGATCTTCTGAGTCGAAGGTGGCCGCTTTTTCCAAGCACAGTAATAAATACTCTGATCTTTAATAACAAGTCCACTTGGCTCCAAACTCTGACACGTTGACAAAGAAGCCTGAAGGAGATCTTTTCCTTTTCCTAAAGCCTTCGAGGACGGGCCGCCTGTCGCTATTAAGCTTCGCCCCCTCTCCCCGTCAACTCCTTCAATTAATGCGCCGTCAGCCTCAGCAAAATTCAAATTCCCGTCCGTTGTCCCACGTTTTCCGACAATCGCCGGTCCCTTTTCGTCGTCGCCGCGCCGATTGGATTCTTCCGACGAGAGTGCGATATTTCTGCACAGAGAGGAGTCCGGGATGATGACTTCCCGCCTTCTATCCCGGATTTCGGACGAATTCCAAGATGCTGCTGCGTCCGAGCTTGAAGACCCACCAGCCGAAGATCGTCGCCCTCGTACCGACCCAGCAGAGCGGTGGGGGGACTCGTGATCTCTCAACCCAGGATCATGCTGGTCCGTCCGTTCGTTGGGCGGAATGCGGGGGTCGACATAGTCGCGACGGCCCCATCTTTCAAGCTGGATGAGAACCGACAGCGAATAGTCTCCTACCGTGATCTCCAGATTTTCCGGGATGTCCGATAGAAAATTGACAGCAACGAGGCATCTATACCCCGTGAGATCTACCATGCGATTCGAGAAGTCATCGGCCCGGATAAACCGACCGAACCCGGTGACCAGCGCCACCACCGTTCTAGATGACCAACACTCATAAGGTAAGCAAACAAGCCGGATCCAAACATTGTACGTTAACGAAGCTCTTCGCAACCCGGAGTACGGATTCCAGGAATAGCATTGAAGCCTCAGATTGTCCAACGACAAAATCTCTCGACGAACTAGCTGGGCAGCCGGCACCCATTCCGGTAGGAAAATCACAAAGTCGCGGGAACTATACTTGGCGACATGAAAATCAGACGGGAGACCTCCGAAGCGAGCCGCCAGCCTGTTGGCTATCGTCTCCTGAGGAAAATGACCCAAATTCCTTGGAGGGAGGACATCCACCAGAATCGCGTTGCGACAATGGTTCTGCCTGGCGAAGAAGTCGTCTGTCTGTGGGACAAATGCGCTAAGGTAAGAAGGTCTGGCCCGCATCTCCCTGTAAACCGCCATTGGCAACCGATCCATACAAGATCTAGCAACGTGACCCGTCTTGTAGCACCGCGTTGCTTAATTGGTTTAGTTATACATACATATAGGAAAGCTGCAGATGGCGGATTCTGTAGAGCTGCCGGGCTCCGTCGCAGAACCGTCGGACTTCAACGCGGAATCTGAATTCTCCAGCGAGATGAAGATCTTTGTGCAGTCGGAGGCCGTCCATAGCTACGTTCTTCTGGTGGACGGCGATAACACCGTCGAGGACGTGCTGGTCAAGATTCTCGGCAGCGACAGGGCCGGGCGGGTGCCGGAGCCGAGGCTTTATTTCAATGACTTGGAATTGGAGAAGCAGAAAGCCTTGGCGGAATGCGGAATCAAACACGGCTCCGTGCTGCACCTCAAGTGCACGCCGCGGGTGTTGGCACGTGCTCATGAGTATGCTTAATTGGCTAATAATTTTAATTTCGAATTGGTTTCATATTAATCAGTTTGGTTATATAATTATTTAATTAAGGCGCGGGTTTAACGAACTTACTTGTATACCTAAGGAACGAAGTATATTCTCGTTGCTGTGGTCATGAAGCTGACAAATTAAGACAAATTGTGTTAGATCAGGGGCTTTATACATACTCATTTCTAAAAAAATATTTATAAATTACTAGAAAATTTATTAGTATTTTTCTAATAATTTTTTTAAGTAGTTATGTATGTATCTCATAATAAAATTATAGGATAAACTTATTGATATTTAGACTTTCCATTAACAGTATGCAGAGAGAAGAAGAGGAAAAAAAAGGCCGAATATAAGCTCGATAAGATAGCCAGAAATAGAAACAAAAATTAATTATCTTTAATTTTGTATGTGGCAAAAGCCATCAAATTTGTAACTTAGTGTTTCTTCTTTGCCTAATTAGCAATGTCAATGTGTGTTATATATATGTACATGGTACAACAAATATCTTTTAGAATTAATCTTTGTGAAATTTTATACAAATAAACTAATGTGCATTACGTATATATGCAACTTTGCTAGTCCCACAGAATTAGCCCAGATGGGTTGTGCAGATTCGGGCTCTCCTGTAAGATCCAATCCGGATGGTGAAATGAAAATCTTTGTGCAGTCAGAATCTCGAGGAAGTTATGTGCTTGAGGTGGACAGCTCTAACACCATCCGGGATGTGCTAGCCACCATTCTTTCTACTAAGCGGTTAGAGTCAGAACCGGAACCTGTGCTTTACTTCAATGGCCAGAAACTAGAGATGGCCGAATCTCTGGCGGCCTACGGTATCCAGGATTGCTCTGTCCTTCAGCTTGAGTGCACACTCTGGATATATCATTGCGTAATTGTGTACGTAGCATCTTTTTATTACAAGTTATTTACGTCAAAACCCTTAACTGATTACATTATTTATAACTAGCTAGTTATCAGCTTATCATTGAGTTTGAAGTTGAGAACATACCGCGCATTTATCTTTGTGCTTGTTGCTTAATTCCTTTTACATGTTATTGTTAGCAAGCGTGCACCACCTGAATGAATTAATTTTGAGGTTAGAACTTCTTTTCTCTGTTTGTAAGAAAATGAATTTATATATGTTAGAGCCAGAGTTATATAATGAAGTTATCGAGGGGAAAAACTTAGTATATATCTGGCATTTTCAACCACTATGCTCTAGAGTGCTTCAATATGAGATTTTAGCTATTCTTTAGTTAGTATTACCTTGTGCTTGTTTATGTTCAGTTTTAATTGTACGCACGATATAAGAGACATCATCTCATGCTCTGTGGAAAATAGACCTGTGAAGTGTTCATTTCTGAGCTCAATTATCTCTTAGATTGACTTCGTATTCAAAATCGCATGCCTCACTTTAATCAACTAACCAAAAAGATGACTTGTAAGGATGTGCAGATATGTCCCAGACAAAAAAAAGAAAAAGAAGAAGAAGAAGAAGAAAACATGTACATCATCTTCTCCACTTTTGCGTTCGTATGCTTTCTAACAGAATCAGGACATATTATTTTTCAGAAAAAAGTAGCACGCTATAGTCAGGATATATCATTAGCTGCATACTTTCTTGCTCAGATGTTTTCCTAAACTTCGATAGCAAGAAGAATTCATTTATTATGAATGTCATCTTATGTCTATTTGGTATTTCTCATGCAGTTATAACTTTCTCAATACTTACTAATGGTTGTAATTTACTAATGAATGAAGCGGATAACATGCTACTTTTTCGTAGAAAAAATAAAATACTAATAGTTATATTTTTTTTCCTTTTAAAATCAGAACGTTCTTTATTTCTTCAGCTAATAAAATTCTTAAGTTACACATTTTGATTTCCCTTTTGTGTACTTGTATTTACAGAAGTGAGAAGCCAAATCCAATTTTGGGCAGGAAAAAAATTAGAATAACAGGTTGGCCTTTTACAATCTGGGAAGAGGAGCATGATAAAGTATTGCTTGGTTTGTTGGTGGAACAAATTCGAAATGGAGGGAGAGAATCACTAGATGTTGGAAAGGATTCGTGGAGTGACATGGCGGCTCGGTTCAATGAATCAACAGGTTTCAAATATACCGAAAAGCAATTGCACGAGCACTTCAATTTTTATGAACGTGAATATCAAATAGTGAACAGCATAAGGAATCATCAAAAGTTTAGTTGGGATCATCATCGTCAAGTAGGAATTGCCACAGATGCTGATTGGAAAGAATTTGTCATGGTATACCGCCACATCACTTTTCGAAGTATTTAGTACTTAGTTTAGTTGATGCTAAGTTTTCCATTTAATTGATTCAAACCTTTGTACTTTTACACAGGAAAAATTCGAAGCGAGGCCCTATCGAAGGAGACCAGTACCATATATTGATTTATTGGAAATCTTGTTTGCGGATAAGAAAGAATCAGAAATTGTAGTTTCCAACGAATGACTCTTTCAGAAAGAGCAATGTTGTATTCTATCTAATTTCTAGTTATGAGATCTAAACATAACATTGTTATGCTGTATTTTTTGCATGCCATTGCTCGTCAGTTTGAATACAGATTATCTTATCATACACTATTAATTAAATTGTGGTGTAAGCTTATAACTAATGCTCCTGCAATAATTACATAATTAGGTCATTAGATAATCTAGGTTGAATTTAATTATCTGAACATCACGAGTGTTGCCCTATCGTGGGAGAAAAAGTACTATACATTGATTTATTCAAAATCCCATTTGCTGACAAAGAAGAACCAAAATTTGTGATCTAATGAGTGACTCTTTTGAAAAAAGCAATTTTGTAATCTATCTAATCTTTACTCATGCGATCTAAACATCGGATTATCTACATCAAAAAGTTGTCCACATTTAACCAAATAATTTGAATTGTGCGATTTGATTGTAATAATTCTAAAAGTTCGAAATAAAAATTATAATAAATTAAAATATAATGACGAAAGTATATATCATGCCACACATAGCTAGAGGACCAAAAGTGTAATTTATCCTTATTTGAAATTAAAAATGCAATATGAGTAATACAGCCTACAATATTTAAATGCTTTATGTATATTTAAATTGATAAAAACATACAAAATCTATCTAAACCACGAATCATTTTTAATCAGTTATCTAATTTTTTAGAGTAAACTTCAAATATCCTCATATATGTTTCATACTTTCTCACTTTAATACCTATACTTTAAAGTGTATCAAGTTAATTCCTGTGGTTTCGCACTATCTCCCAAAATCCAGTTTAGATATTGATGCGCCGGAGCCAAGGATCACTTTCGGTCTTTACTAAATAATCCAAAGGACCAATTCTCAGAATCAATGTCACAATGTAATTCACATATTTTTGTACCTGTTGCATCATTTATTATTGTAGTAATCAACACCTCATCATGCCATCTACATCCTCCAATGTAATTGGCACATAAAAAATTAATAAAAACATACATAACTTACACCATTTTAAATCTATTATTTAATTTTTAAAAATTTTAATTTTATTATCCAAATTTTTAATTTTATTTAATTTGAATTAGACAATAATATTTAACTTCAAAATTTAAGATTATTATTTAATTTAATAAATTTATAGTTACGAAAATTGTACATTTGTATAAAATATACTAGCTAAATTTATTAAAGCATACGATGTATTTATATTTTAAAATTAAGATATCGTTGGCTGATTCAAATCAAACAAATTAAAAGATTAGATAATAAAATTAAAATTTGAAAGATTGAATAAACAATTCAAAATATTTTATAGTTTAGATAAATTTTATATATTTTTATCTTAAAAAAAATGAAATAAAAATGTCTCCCGAAAAAGATTGCTGACTCCTTGGCGCAACGAAGACCTCTCTCAACCAGTCCGTTTGGCGGGTCCATTTTAAAAATACTTAGAAGGCCAAATTCTTTTTGGTTCGAAACTTTTTACTTGTTTCATTCTAATTTGATTAAATTTTGGAGGTAGATAAGGCATCTTTTTCTTTGCTATTGATTGCTTCTTCTGTGATAGCAACATTTGATAATAGAAATAATTCGGTATGGCTAAAATCAGTTGAAGTGTATATTGTATCACAACGTAAAAAAGATATATATAATTATACTATTGTAATAATTGTGAGTTTGAGAGGTGGGTCACCGACATCTGTACTATTTTAATAAAAGGTTAATTTCATTTGTACCCTCACAAAGTTATGAAATATCATAAATACCCTTTGAATTTTTAAAATTTCACAAATACCCCTCTAAATACAATATTTCTTTTATAAATATCCTTACCGTTATTTTTTGCTAACTTCCGTCAGCATAGCATTTTTTTTATTTTATTTCAAAATATGAAATTACCATTTTACCCTTATTTTTTGTTTAAAAATCAAACTTTTGTCACTTATTTTTTGATATTTATACTAAAACTATCAACTATAGGTCATTTAAGTAAATCCTTGAAGTTTTTATTAATTTTCTTTTTTGAACATAAAATTATTTAATTTTATATACTACGAAGTTATTAAAATTATTAAATTTGTTTGAATCATTAATGGATTAGATAAAATCTCTAATTTAATAATAAAAAATAATTCAATTTAAGAAAATAAAATTTAAGAAGACTTTAATTAAAAAGTTAAATTTAGGAGGGTATTTCACAATGGGTTGTAATTGAGGGGGTCTCCATATATTCAAAAAAAAAAATTGTGAGAGTGGTGATTAAATTAAAATAGAGGGTAAAACTGGTATTTTGAAGCTAATATAACAGATTGCTAGCAGTGAGGGTATTTTTGAAACTTTTCCATGCTTTTGGAGGACAAATATGAAATTTTAAAATTTTGAAGGGCAATCATGAAATTAGAACTACTTGGAAGGGTATTAAAGAAATTTTCCCTTTAATAAATGTGTGCTGTAGAGTGATCAGTCCTTTTTTCATCTGTCGAGAAAAAATCATAACATTTTTGAAATTTTTTTTTTTAGATTTGAGAGCGTTTTGCACGTTTTACCTATCTATCGGCCCTATCATCTATTATATTATCTCCTCATCTTATTTGTAGTAGTCAACACCACACGGTGCTTCGTCGTCCTCATAAGTAATTGGCACATAAAAAAAATTGATAAAAACATACAAAGCTTATATTATTTTAAATCAGTTATTTAATTTTTAAAAATTTTAATTTTACTATCTAATCTTTCAGTTTTTTTTTATTTAAGTTAGTCAATAATAATACTTTAACTTCAAATTTTAACTTTATTATTTAATTTAATAAATTTATAATTATGAAAATTATATAAAGTATATTACCTAAATCTATTAGAATTGATGATGTATTCATATTTTAGAATCAAAATACTGTTGATCGACTCAAACAAATTAATAATCTTAAATAGCAAAATTAAAATTTTGAAAGAGAATCAAAATTTGTGTTGTGGAGAATTAATTTCTCCCTTGGCTTAATTAGGGACCCGTGAAGGAGAGCTCTCAATATCCGGTCTAGACTTCAATGGGCGCGGAGTCAACGATCGTTTTCGGTCTTTACTAAACAATCTCTATTTATTTATTTATTTATTTTTTTATGAGATAGATAGCACGCTGTCCGTTTCGTTTATTTCATTTAAAAATAAATTTAACTAGAAATATGAATCAATTAGAATTCGAACTTAGATTTTGAATGCTAACAATTAAGTCCTTTGCCACTTGTTCTAGAAACGGTCCGTGTCTTTACTAAACAATCCAAGGACCAGTTCTCACAATCAATGTCACAGTGTGATTCACATTCTTCTGTCTCCGTTGCATAATCAACACCTCATCTCGTCAACGCCAGCCTCGTATGTAATCCGCACAAAAAAAAAAAAAAATTAAAATATATAAAACTTACACCATTTTAAATAGATTATTTATTATTTAAAAATTTTAGTTTTATTATTTAATTATTTAATTTATATTGGTCAATAATATTCTAACTTTAAAATTTAAACTTGTTATTTAATTAATAAATTTATAGTTGCGAGAATCATATAGAATATAATTACTAAATTTGTTAAGGTAAATAGTGTATTCATATTTTAAAATTAAAATATCATTGATTTAGTTAAATCAAACAAATTGAAAAAATTCGATTGTGAAATTAAAATTTAGAAAGTTGAATATTATTGACCAATATATCCAAATAAAATATAACTATAAATCTAAGAAAATCCTCTAAGTCAGGAAAGCAATAATTGCAAAAAGGTGCTAATGCTCACTAGATAGACCTTTTGAAGGAGGTATTCTTTACTGACAATTAATATTGTATAATTTGTATACAAGGTGTTAGGATTTGGTTAGATTTATAGTTATATTTTATTTGGATAAAAATTAATATTTAAATTTTTAAGATAAATTAAGATTTAAATATTAATTAGAGGATAAACCTAACTAGATTAGGATTAATATTTAAATTTATTAGAGATTGATTAAGATAGATTTAGATATTAATTAAAGTATGAATCCTAAATATATTAGGATTAGGGTACGTTTTAAGTTGAGCATTATAAATAGACATTGTGGCTCTCTTTCTTGAGTGTAGTACGGCTGGAACCATTGGGGTGTCGTACCAGAGAGAGAAAAAGAGAGAGAGAGAGTTATTTTAGTGCACCTTGTGCACGGGTGCACGCGGAGAGGTCTTTTTTGTGGGTTTATAGAAGGCGAGAGAAGGGTAGAAGAGATTCAAGAAAAAGGGATCGGGTTGTAGCTATTCTGTACAGAAGAGGAGTCAGGTGTAATATTCTCTTATTTAAACTTTTATCTTTTATGATTGTATCAGTTTTTGCTGAGGAGACGGGTTTATGGTAAAAATTCGATTTGACGTTTTCGCTGCGGAATCCCAACAATCGATACCGGATCCACAGCAGTCGGTATCGGAGCGGATTGCTGATTCACGAGATCCGGTACCGGGGCGAGTACCGGATTCCCAACACAAGGTGCTATTGGGATCCGTTAAACTTTTTCGACACAATTTGAGGATGAAGATATCTATACACAAATCGTACATTCAACAGCCAATCAAGCTATGCCTCCAAATCCGGCAATCTGCCCGATCCGATTTAGGATAGAGTTCGCAAAGAAGCAATCAGTTAAGACTATGCCACACCATTATTAATTGGAGGATCTCATGCATGTTGTTAATTAGTTGTTACACTTTCCATTATAATAGATACATTTCGAAACATTCTTAATGCTGAATTAATTGATATTCATGTTGACGTACGTACGTGCATTTTCTCGCAATAGGATAGTAAAAATCTACGACATGCACGTGTTCTTCCGCTATGAGTACATTTGAAAAACCCCTCCTTAAGACAAAAGGTTTGGGAGAATTATGAAAGGAAAAGGTTCCAACCTAGCTAGCGAAAACAAAAGAAAAAAAACGTACGGATACATAGAACACCATGAAAAGCAGAGAGAATCAAAAGGCCCCTCACTTTCCCGGACACGTGGTTCCGGGCCCAATGTCGGAAAAGGAAGATGCATCATGCATGTGAATGGAAAAGACAATCTTATTCTGGAGTCCGTACAATGTAAGATGGACGCTCAAGATCTAGATCGTAAAAGCTGATCAGGTCCAATTAGTATTCATAAATATTTTATTTAATATATTCATTTAATAAACTCAAAAAATCTATATATTTTATAAGTAAAGAAAGCATTTAAATATTTAGAATAAAATATTATATTTAGTATTCAAGTCATTTTTTAGAATAAGATGAATCATCTCGTAGATATATAAAATATATCATTGTACTAAATCATGAATCTTAATACTTTTTAAGAAGTCAAAAAATAAAAATTTTTATTTATAATCATACGAAAATTATTTATATAAAATAAATAATATTTGAATAACTTATTGGAACATCAAAATAAGAGCTTACCCTAATACAGTCTGACAATAGTAGAACTACCCTAATACAGTTCGCGGATGACACCTTTTTCTTCTTTGCGGCTAGAAAAAGTTATATGAGAAACCTAAGGCTGATGTGGCACCTGTTCGAGTGGGCCTCAGAGTTGAAAATAAACAGAGAAAAGTCAGAACTATTTTACCTTGGACAGGTTGAGGGCAAAGCGGCAAAACTGGCAAAATTGCTCGAGTGTCGAGTTGGGACCCTTCCTACCACTTATCTTGGGTTTCCCCTTTCCCATAAACCCCCAACAAAGGAGGTTTGGAGAGGGATCATTCAGAAAATCCAGAATAGAATCGACGGATGGCAAGCTAAACTCTTAACTAGAGGGGGTAGACTTATCCTGACTAACGCTGTCCTCACAAATCTGCCGCTTTACTTCTTGTCAGTGTTCAAAGCACCTAAATGGGTGATCAAACGTATTGAAGCCTTACATAGAGACTTCTTCTGGAGCGGCGAGAGTAACTCTGCAGGTAAGGGATGTTTGGTGGCATAGAGGAACGTCTGTGTTAGCAAAGCGGAAGGTGGGCTGGGTATTTTGGACGTAGCAATAATGAATCAGGCACTACTGGTCAAATAGTGGTGGCGATTTTATACAGCACCCCACCTTCAATGGACCAAGATTATCCGCGCTCTATATTACAATAGAAGGCTACCCATGAGGGAGGGAAATTCCTTTAGACCACACTCATATTGGTGGAAGGGAGTCATTCTTACTAAAGATATTTTCAAATGGGGAATCCAATATAAGTTGGGTGATGGGAGCTCTATTGACTTTTGGTTGGACCGATGGTGTGGGGAAATGACCTTAATTTCGTCTTTTCCGGAAATCCACGCGATGACGGATCGCAAGCTACTAACGGTCAAGGATTGCTTCGGAAGTGATGATTGGAATTGGAATAGAATTCTGGGTGGTGTAAGCGACGCGGCGAACATTAATACAGGACCGGGTTCCAATCTATTAGCGCTAAGGGAAAGGGTTGGCAACTATAGAGTAGTGCAAAGTCCTGACATGATTGGGTGGAGATGGAGTAACAACGGAGTATTCTCGGTCAAATCGGTGTACAGAGCGTTGAGTGATGGGGGTACGAAGGATGGGCGCGCTTCCAAGATCTGGAAGCTCCAAATTTCCCTCAAGGTTAAAGTGTTCTGTTGGCTGATCCTTAAGAAGAGACCTCTTACAGCTGATAACCTTATGAAGAAAGGTTGGACCGGAGATCCTGGCTGTGTGCTGTGTAGGATAGATGAGGAGACAGTGGACCGCCTGTTCTCTCAATGCGTTGTTACCAAATTCTGTATGGTGATGATTCGAGAGGGAGTGCAGGCTGGGGAGATAGGAGAAGATGTACGTTACATCTGGGATAGGTGGTCGGCCAAGAAAGGGCTGCATAGTAAACAGAATAGCTTACCTGAATTGATCGCTTGCTGGTGGACCATTTGGAAGGGCAGGAACGATTTGATCTTTCGAAACGTCCATTTTGACCCTGTTGTGAGTGTTCATAGGATTAAGCAGCTACTGAAGTCCTGGGAACCCCTCTTACGACCAGTCCGTCAGTTTTTTTTTTNAATGCATGGATATTAAAATCAGTTAGTCGAAAATGGAAGGGTTATAAGTATGAACTTAAAGCAAAATATAAGGTAAATGATCAAACAGAGCAACAAATTGCAAGTACTGTACCAAATGAAATTATGCCTCAACAATGGATTGATCTTGTTCGCATATGGTTCTCGGAGAAAAGTGAGGTAACATACTAGCATTATCAATGCCTTTAATAATGCTACTAAGATTTTTTTTCCCTCCTTGTTAGTTGAATTTCTAAATTTTCACAAAATATTTATATAATAAATTTGTTACTTCAACAGTTGTATTCTCGGATAGGAAAGATGGCACGTGCAAATGTTAAAACTCCTCATACAACTGGATCAATGAGCTTTGCTAGAAAAAGATAAGAATTTGTATGTTCTTTCTTTTATTATTCCATTTTTTTGTTGAAATAGGCATATAAAATTTTATGATGAATGTATTTATAGTGTATAATTCTTTATTTTCTTTTATATTATATGATAAATTTCTGTGCTCACTAAATTATTTGTGTGATGGTGGTAGGAGGATGAGAACCATAGAGAACCGTCTCGTATTCAGTTTTTTGCATCGACTCATAAACAAAAAGACGGAAATTATATTAATGATACATCAAAGAGACTTGTGGTGCGTATATGTGTGCATTAATAACTTGTCAAGTATTAGTAGTCCTAATTAAGTTGTTGACATATTACTGTCTTTTTTCTATTTGTAGGAGAAATGCATGACTGAAGTTGCTAAACGTTCGGTATCCTCCGAATCGCCTGATGCAATTTTTCAATTGGAAAATGAAGTTTTCGGTAAACTAATAGGAAAAGAGCAATATGGACGAGTTAGGGGCTATGGACTTGGACCTTCGCCGACGCAAGTGTTTGGGCCACAAGCGCAATTTAGGTTTATGGACAATGCAGAACAAAATAGTGTGGAATTGCAATCACAAATGAAAACTATGCAAAACAATTATGAGTCCAAGTTGGCGGAAATGCAACAGAACTATGATACCAAGTTGGCCGAGATGCAACAAGATTTTCAATCTCAATTGAATCAAGTCGCATCTATGCTCCAGATCTTTGCAAGATCATCAAACAATTTAGGTGGTGTAGCTTCTCAGTTTCCTGATTTTGCTAGATCCTCAGACTCGGGCAATGCAAGAGAAAATCCTGCTCCAGATATTTGGTTTACTTAAACTTTTGAGCTATGCTATAATTAAGATCCATTTTGAGACGAATCTGTCATGTTTTGGTAATATTTTGCTTATAATGTATGACCATGACTTGTTAGCTTTATAGTATTATTAGTGAACATGTTTCTTTCTATTATGAATGAATGTATTTTTTCTTTTAGTTTTGTTTGCTTCTATATATGTTTTTTGTCCTCTGGAAAAGTTGTAAGTTTGTGCTTCAAGTCATAAAGTATTGTGTATGAGTTTTATATCCAATGAAAAAAAAATTAAATTTAATATCATCTAAATGAGGTTTTTATATATAAAATGTTGACGCTTTGAAGCATCAGCAGATTAAATGATTTAATTATATAATTTAAAATCTTGTCATTTTAAGAGTCAACAATTCAATAAATTAACTACGTTTTGAAGCGTCACAAGTCCAAAATATTGTGGCGCTTTTTGTTGTCGTTATGTAAGAGGGAAAAGTAGCTGGGCAGTCTAAAATAAAGACGCTTATTAGCGTCTTCATTTGAGTATCGACGCTATCCCCTCGCGTCAGCTTATTTCTCTCGACTTTCAACATCCTGACGCATCTGACGATGCTTTTGACTGCGTCGGAGGTTAATTTAGCAACGCTTTTTAGCGTCAACAACTATGAAACTAAGCGTCCTCCAAAACACAATTTATTGTAGTGACATTAGCAATGTAACTGCTGCAATCTAAACTTTTTCCTCATATACCTAATTTGAAAATGTAGTGACTAAAATAATATTTTTATACTATGAAAACTTTCAAAAAATTCAAAATCACTTATAATTAAGTTTGCTTTTTCACACTATAATATTGTGGTTACAAGCGCCATATATCAGAGAAGTAAGTAGCCACATTAAGAAACTGACGATAATAATTTTTTAAAGAGACAACTTTGTATTGGCAAAATAGTCATTTCACGCGTTCACCATTAAAAATCTAACGAGAGATCAAACGGTAGGAACAAACATAAACGTATTAGAAGTTTTAGACGGATACACTTACAAATTATAAAACTTTTAAAAAAATAAATCTAATCACTTAATTAAACTTCTATAGAAATTTATCTATTGCTCAATATCTTTGTAGCAAGCCATACGAAATTAATGCTTTTATTAACATACGAAGAACATTTGCACGATTCTTCACATTCAACTATTATTTTAGTCGACTCGCACACAATCACATCCAAATTATTAATTTTATGGTAGACTGAACACACTCACATGCACCCAATTAAAGTTGCAATTAAATGACCGGCACACCAACTCTATACTAAAGCTATCCGCGCGCGCTCACACTTTCCACGCTACTAGCTAGTACTCCACACTGTGGCTTGGTGTGTGAGGACCTCACACCAATTTGTAGGCATGCATCCAACGTCTGTTCGGACACAACTAATTAATTCCCAGGATGATAGTAAGAGCAGACGGTGTAGACGGTTTGCAGGATGGTGAGAATAAGAAGGACAGCTGCTGCGAACAAAGAAAGGATGGCCCATGGGTTGCTGAAATAGTCCCTGACCAGCTTCGCCCTCCACTTGGGCCAAGGGTAACCACAGTACTCCCTCACGTCCCGGAACAGTTGGGCGAGGTAGTGGTCATCGTAATCGATGTAGGCCAAGTCGGAGAGCTGGTTGAAGAAGACCGCCAGCTCCTCGTCGCTCGCCAGATTGTTCTCCAGGATTCCGCGCTGGTGGAGTACCGCCACATCTTCCCGCTTGTCTATGAGGCAGTTCATGAACATGGCGTAGCTTGTCATGTAAGCCTTACCATCCTTGCACCCGCTGCACTGCTCGAAGGCCACGAGGTTCGAGAAGCGAACTAGGGTGGAGGGCTCCACCGAGAGGAAAGGGATCTCGAGCACGCCGTCCTCAAATGCTACATCTAAGAAGGAACTAAGACGATTCTCATGAGTCTCATTCTCATTCTCATTATTCTTCTTCTTCTTCTTCTTCATCTTCTTCTTCTTAATTGTCACTCCGGCGTCCAGGAGCTCGGTAGCTGATGGAATCGTCCTCGGAAATCTTTTCTCATCCCCATCCTTTGGATCAGTTCGCAGTTTCGAGTGATCAGTTTGTGGTGCCGTGACATAGCACTCGTAGTAGAGATGCAATAAGTGATCAAAGTTTTTCGCTTCCCATTTTTGGGGCTCTTTTGTTTCTTCCTCTGGTTTCTTCGTTCCTTGCTCGGGGCTCCAAAAATGGGAAGCAGCAAGCCAAAAATGGGAAGCAAGCCAACAAGTGCCGCAATTGGCTTGCTTCCCATTTTTGGAGCTCTTTGTTTCTTCCTCGGGGCTCTCGACGCTCATGCGTGTCAGGTAGTATACAAGAAGCTCCATCAGAGAATAAGGTATACTGCTGTCCGAGGTGGACTTGAGGCGTTCGAACAACTTGTCGAGCACACAGAAGGGGATTTGGTTCTCAAGCAAGAGCAAATCATCGTGAACCAACGACAAGCTCCATTTCGAAGCGAAAGAGCTGTCGCCAAACCCTAGCTTCCACTTGATGAGGAACTCGAGGATGAAGCACCCGTCGAGAAGCAGCATCTCCGCAAACTCAACGGGGTTGAGCTCGACCTGCTCGAAGTAGCACCCCCGCACATCCGGCACCAATTTCTGGATCTCAGCTCCGTAGTCCTCGATGGTGCTGCAGTTGGGAGAGGGCAATTGCTGGATCTCGTCGACGTTGTCCTCGATGGTGCAGTTGCTGCTGTGAGAGAGGAATTCCTGGAGGTAACGCCGTTTAAGCAACTCCATCGCCCGGAGGGAGGGCTCATCATCGCGGCGACCGTAGGGGCCGATTGCGACCGTTTGGGGCTCGTACAGGTGCTTGTTGCGCTGCCGGATGAGGGCCGGGGCGCGGAAGATGGTGCACTTATCCGAGGCCATCGACTCCTTGCTTAAAACACTGAGTTTCCCCCAGGGGGAGCTCAGCAGGGGCTCGCAAATATCTGCTGCTGATTCTCCTTCCGCTCCTTCCATCGTTATCTTATTGCAAAGTTTCTCAAGCTAGATCTGGCCAATTTATTGGTGCCCAAAAAAATTGGGTGGAAAAAGGTTTCCTCATCCGGCTTATTTATAGCCGTAGTAGCTGAATAGCTTCCTAAACAGAGCCACATCAGTAATAACAAGTCAATCATATTTTTTATTTTAAAAAAAAAAATTAATAAAAATACTTTTTTTATAATCAGAATGTAATGGATTAATTTAAAGAAATTTATTTGATTTATTGGAGACACAGACTTAACCAATTTATCCAATGTATTATAAAATTTTTCCCCTGGATCGGACAAAAATTACTTGGAGACTGGAAATCCGGATTTATACATTTTGACTCAGCCTGAGCCGCCGCTATTTGGACGTGGGATTTCACATCTCAACTTACATTTTTTTCTTTGCTCTTGATTGCTTTTTCTGTGATAGCAATATTTGATAATAAAAATAATCCGATATGACTAAAACCAGTTGAAGAATATCTTGTATCACGCATAAAAAATATACCTATATTAATTTGTACTAATTTAATAATTGTGATTTTGAGAGGTAGTTCACCTACATTTGTACTATTTTAATAAATGTGTGTTGTAGAGTGATCAGCCATTATTTGTTCCGTCGAGAAAAAATCAGAACAATTTTGATTTTTTTTTTTTTTTTAATTTTAGATTTGAGAGCGTTTTGCACATTTCACTTATCTATATATCCATCCTATCATCTATTATCTCCTCATCTTATATCCATCCTATCATCTATTATCTCCTCATCTTATTTGTAGTAGTCAACACCACCTGGTGCCATTGTAGTCCTCATAAGTAATTGGCACATAAAAAAAATTGATTCAAACATACAAAGCTTATATCATTTTAAATCAGTTATTTGATCTTTAAAAATTTTAATTTTACTGCCTAATCTTTCAGTCTGTTTGATTTAAGTTAGCAAATAATATTTTAACTTCAAAATTTTAACTTTATTATTTAATTTAATAAATTTATAATTATGATAAATATATAAAGTATATTACCTAAATATGTTAGAATTAACGATGTATTCATATTTTAGAATCAAAATGCTGTTGATCGACTCAAAACAAATTAACAATATTAAATAGCGAAATTAAAATTTTGAAAGATGGAAAAGGCAATTCAAAATATTTTATAATTTAGAAAAGTTTATAAGTTTTTGTCTAGAAAAAAAATTAAAGAAAAATGTCTCCCTATAAGAACCTTGTTATGGGACAACTAATAGTATAGGATGGTTACATTCCGAAAAAGATAGCTGACTCCTCGGCGCATCGAAGACATCTCAACAAGTCAGTTTGGCAAATTTGCTTCTTTTTTTTTTTTTTTTATAAAAGAAGGATAATTAGGATAAAGAAAATGGGGCCCTGATGATTTATTTTAAGGATAAATGCTTCGTGTACCCAAAATTTGTCCCTCAAAATTTTTTTTATTTACCTTTATTTGTTTTTTTTTTTGGACGGATTGGAAGGCAATCCAACTAGAGCGTATTTTAATTCTCTAGTTCTATTATTTTTGTATATTGTAATGCGTTGACAGTAATAATGCATAAGTTTTAATTAACTCATACATGCAATTAATATGCTATATAAATTTATTATAATACTGTAGTAGCACTTAAATAAATATTATTGTTTGGATTTATGAAAAAACATGTGATCCAAAAGAGAAAAAAAGAAACAAAATTATAATTTAGTGAAACTAATACATTTTGTACTATACTTCATAACTTATAAAAATAAAATAAAATATTTTTTTATTTCTTTCCTACAAATAGATTTTAAATAAGACTTATAACTTACAACTTTATCAGAATTAAGGGTATAGTTGTTTTGGTCGAAGTCGGAGTTAATTGGAATGGCTAAATTTTCATAACCAGAGTTTGTAGGCATTCAAACGAAATCGGGGGAATAGCATTTCGTGCAGCCTACACGGTTCATACATGTGAATCCGTTTAGCAATAAATTCAAGTATGGTATGAACTCGCAAGCACGAAGTCGAACCCCGTAGTAGAGATAGAACTCGTCGAGTTCAATGGGATATATTTTTGTTTTATAAAACATTCGCTAAGATATATCTAAGCTTAGTAGTAGAATAAGGATCAGCACTAATTACTAGAATGAGATGGATAAAGTATACATACAATAATTTCTACAAAAATACCCCAAACACAGATTTTTCTTAAAGCTAATAATTATTTATACTACCATAATGAATTGTGCTACCTAAACACTCATCAGGGAAACATTGGGTACATTTTGGCGTCCACATAACTATTTTGCTCATATTTATGATGGATTGGACAACGACGATAAAGGAGTGGGCCGAGTGGCTTGGAGCTGTATGCTGTAGGCCACAGGTGTATTTTGATTTATATATTTTAAAAAAATTAAAAAATTAAAACCATATGGAATTTGCTCAAATTACAATTGATGGTCTAATTTTTTTTTAAAAGAAGAACAAAAATAGAGTATTGATATAAAGTAGATTGATTTTTTTTTTTCTTTTTTGTGTAGCTCTCGAAAAGAAAAAAAAAAGGAGAAATTTTACTGCTTGAGAATTTACTTTGTTATCCTCTATAATTGGTTTTAATTTATCAAGAATAAAAATGAAGCCAAAATCGGCCAAGCGATTCAACAAATATAGATAAAACTTCAGTAGGAGCTCCCAACGACACATTGTTGGAAGTCCTTAATTTGCCGACACGTGTTAGTTTTATCTTTCTTTGATAATTCATTAGGTTTTTTTAATATTCAAATTAAAAAAAAAAATTCTAAAAAAAAAATTATAACGTTTGAACAAATATAAAAATGATATATGACGATAAATTAAGACTATTTAGCGAGATGTTATTGGAAGCTGCCCACTAAAGTTTCTTGTAATAATTAATACTCTTTTGATGAAGGGCGTTCCCACGTGCACACGGGACCCCTCCCTAATTGAACAGTCCTCATCAATTTTGCCAGCCAAATCGACAAGAATATCACAACTCTTTTATCAAATTAGTCAAAATTTATTAGCAAAACTAATTACTTAGCTAAATACATTAAAAAAAAAACAAATTGGCCGTCTTGTATAAATTACGATTCAAATGTTTATGTAACCAATTTGAGTTTTGAAACTCAAATGATAAAATTATAATTTCTATAAGATTCTAATAATTTTTATTTTTTTAAAAAAATTGATGGGGAAAAAATAAGAGAAAATTACATCATTGCCATCGCCTTGTAATTAACACTTGGAAAGGCATTAGAGCAAATCCTTATCAGGGGGTTCGCCTATCAGTTTTTGCCCACATGTTAGTTTTAAATTCTAATGGTCAAATTTATTACACCGTTCTAGGGTTAGTTACACATGTGCAAATCTTTTAGTTTGTACCCAATAACTATTTTATAATATACTAGTATAGTTATCTGCACGATGCAGCGGGTAGACACTATCGAAACAATCATTATTTCTATAAACTAATTAATATTAGTTTAAATTGAAACTAATATTAAATAAAACTTTTTTTACAAACAAAATTTTCATTCTCTTTATTAAATAAAAACTATTAAATTAAAATTGTAACTATTAAATAAAAAACTATTAAAGATGACATTTTCATATTTATTAACTCAACAATCTATATAATCAAACTCAATAGTTTAGTGAAAAAAATAATAAGATTATAAGAAAGGACAAATACAAAATTTACAATTTGATTACACATAACAACTCAAATAAAAAAAATTGTTACAAGTTCAAGCGAGTGTTAATTGAAAATTAAATAAAATTGAGGGCCTATTTCAAATGGCCTATAGAGAATCTCTCAGTAAATATTTTTACCAATCCTTTTTAATATTTAAAAAAAAAAAACCAAACAAAGCCAAACCTGCACATCTCCCAGCCCAATTGTGCTCTTATGCCTGGCGAAATCTTAATAAGTGAATGAGCCCTGAAACCCCACAGAAGCAATTCAGTGAACACCTCATGAGCATCTACTACAAACCAATCTGAATTATAACAGAGATGTATAACTTGAGTTACCTCTAACATATATGTAACAGTCTCAAATCCTGAAAAAAAAAAAAAAGCATAATTAAACACAGCAACACCTGAGCAGAAGCAAATACCCTATAACATAAGACCATGGATAATAAGTTGTGATTTTTCAAAACCAACCTCTATGAGGATGATTAGGAAATCCAGCGGGAGGAGAAACTGCAACAAAACAAATTGTAATTCAAGCGAAAAAAAATCCCAACTTAAAAGAAAAGGAACAGTTGAGAAAAATCAAGCAAAATTTGGAAGAATTTAATGATAAAAATTCTAAATTTTTTATCCAAATCGAAAAAAAAAAGATTTTCACATTTTTCCAAAAACCAAAATATCTTCAAATTTATCCAGGAGAAGGAAAGGATCCAAACTTTTCAGTTCAGGCTTGCAAATCACATAAACCCCATCAAATTAACACCCAAAATAGAAAATCAAAATGTACATATATAAAAAAAAGAATGAATTTACGAAAATGACTTTTTCTCTTTCACAAGAAATAATTGATTCATCTGAAAGTTCGATCTTAGTCATTTAATGAATTACAAACTTTTATGAGAATTACCTTCCAATGCTTCTCCTCACGATGGTGTCTTGTCCATGAAAGAAAAATTAGCAAAATAATAAAAGAATGAAATGGTGACTATGAAAAGATAAAAAACGTATTGGTATAGTAATCAATTATGATTATAATTACCATGAAACGTTAATGTAGATTATCATTAATTCATGAAATGTTAATAGATATACCGGAGAGGAGAGGAGAGGGGAGGGGAGGGGAAGGGTGGGGGAGATGAAGAGATGCCTAATACGGTGAGAATTAAAGGAAAGAGAATTAATACGTTATTGGGGATTAATAAAATAGGTATAGATATAGATTATTTATCTAATAATCTAAGAATGAAGGGTTTCTTGTCACGTGGCAAAAAATATTATGAATTCATTATGTTTAATAAATAACCATTTGTATTTAAAACTATTCAATTTAAAGAAATAAAGAGGTCAAATTCGAATCGAGTAGAGAATTTAGCAAATACTAGTTCTAACAAATTTACAATAAGTGGACTGGGACAGAAGTTGATCCCAATTAAACACGACCCCATGAGGGAAAAGAATGTTCGCATCCAATTTAGGCTGACCCAATCCTTCTTTATTTTTGCATATTTTAAATTTTAATTTTCTTTCAAGTTCGATGATATAAGTTTAAGAGAACTCGACTTAATTTATCTAAAAATATGTATTGAATTTTGGATGATTAAATATGGTATATTTCTATTTTATATAAATAAGTATAATATGTAGCGTTACATTGTACGCACCACCATTCCAATCGGGGGAAATTTGGGCCAAGCATATGTTGGTCCGAACAAGACCGTAAATAATTTTAAATTTTAAACATTAGTTGGTTCAAATCGGCCCGCTGGCCTGATGGGCCAGGGCATTTTTGTTCTACAACTTTGTTTTCTATATATATATATATATATATATATATTTTTTTTTTTTTTTCTATCTTGCATTTAGTTAGTCTAAGCCTCTTTAATGGACACACAAGACTATATTTTGAGAGAAAGGTAACAAATTATTTTTTTAAAAAATAAACTCAGCTAGAAATAAAAAATAATTAGATTAAAAATTTATAATCTCAAATATCAATCATCAAATGTTTAGTTAATTGTGCTCAATAGTGGTGGTTGGACTAGACTATGTTAGGGACTTATTATGAAGCTAGTTAGTTTTTTGTTTTTTTTCTTTTTTTCTTTCTTCTTTTTATTTTTTTTTTATTTTTTTTTTATGTTTTCACTTTTTCTTGTATTCCGAGCCTAGGGATGAAAAGGGGAGTGAATCTAATGTGATCCCATTACATTCTAAACGAAAGAATCCAATCCAATTTAAGTAGCACAGTTCCTTGAATCAATGGTCATGAAACCACCGGAGAAGTAAATTAAGAATCACTCTTCTATATATTTTAGTCTAGTCCTTAATTGTCAGCCATGTCTCACAAGGTGCATGAATAATTTGAAAAGTCAAGAGATAAACTAGGAGCAAATTATTCAGTAAACAATACTTAAATAGCTGCATGATATACAATAACAACTAACAACCAAAGTGATCCAAGTGAAGGACAACTTTCATGTAGTTCATAGAAAAGGATTCGACAGAGAACTACATGTCTAATTTTAAGTTTTACAAAGCAGGTGAAAAGAACTACTCCATACTATGTCTTGATGTGAGGGCCTCACACCAATTTACAGGCATCCATTGTCTGTTCGGACCGACTTAACTACTTCCTAGGATGATAGTAAGAGTAGACTGCGAAGAAGGTTTGCACTAAGGTGGAAATAAGAATGACGGCTGCTGCGGACAGAGAAAGGATGGGCCATGGGTAGGTGAAATAGTCCCTGACCAGCTTGGCCTTCCACTTGTTCCAATCGGAATTGCAGTACTTCCGCACCTCCCGGAACAATCCGGCGAGGTAGTGCTGCTTGTAATACATGGCGGGACAGTTGGAGAACTCGTTGAAGAAGACCGCCAGATCCATGTCGCTCGCCAGCTGGTTCTCGAGGATTCCGCTCTGCTGGAGTATCGTGACGTCTCTTGGCGTGTCGATGATGCAGTTCATGAACGTGGCGTAGCTCGTCATGTAAGCCTCCTCCGGCTGACACCCGCTGCACTGCTCGAAGGCCACGAGGTTTGTGAACAGAGATAAGGTGGAGTTGTTCACGGAGAGGAAAGGGATCTCGAGCACGCCGCCGTGAAATGTGACATCTAGGAAAGAACCAGGATGATGGTGATGATAATGATTCTTCTTCCTAAATGTCACTCCGGCCTGCAGGAGCACGGTAGCGGATGGAATTGTATTCGGCGATCTTTTCTTACCCGCCGGAGCGTGCCATTCGTCATTCTTAAATCGGAGATAAGAGAGGAGCGAGGCACAAATCTTACTTGGCTTTAACCATTTGAGAATAGTACCGCAGATGGTGCTCCCCGTCGGGTCCGTTCGCGGTCTCAGGACGTAGCAACGGTAGTAGAGATGCAACAGGTGGTGGAAATCTTTGGCTTCGCCGTGCACCGAAGCGTTGGTGGAGACGCGACTGTCCAGCATCTCTTCCTCGGGGCTCTCGATGTTTTCGCTCGCGAGGTAGTTCACGAGAAGCTCCATCAGAGTTGGTACATTGTCGCCCATGGTGAAGGTGACGAGCTCGAACAGCTTCTCGAGCACGAAGAGGGGGATCTGGTTCTCGAGCAGGAGCAGGTCGCCGCACACGAGCGGCAAGCTCCATCCCGTGGTGCAGACGCTGTCGTCGTCCCCTTGGCTCCATTTGATGATGAACTCGAGGACGAAGCACCCGTCGAGGAGCAGCATCTCCACGAACTCATCGGCGCTGAGCTCGACGGGCTCGAAGTAGCGCTGCCGCGCCCGAGGCTCCAGCTCCCTGATCACGGCTATGTAGTCGTCGATGCGGCTGTAGGGGTTGCGGGAGAGGAAGTCCTGTAGGTAGCGCCACTTGTGCTGCTCCATGGTGCGAAGGACGGGGCGGTCACCGCGACCATACGGGCCGACGGAGACCATTCGGGGCTCGTACAGGTGTTGGTTGCGTTGACGAATGTAGGCAGGGACACGGAAGATGGCGAAGCTCTCCGGCGCCATCGGGTGGCGGTTTAAGGCGTTGATTTTCAACCTGACGGAGCTCAGCACGGCATCGCTGATGTCTATGGCGACCGCCTCTCCCTGATCCTGTGCCATCTCCGGCAGCTAATTCTGCTGAGAACAATTATTAAGGTCCCCAAATCTCTAATACTCCGACGAGATCCGGTTTAGACTTTTTTTATGGGCCGTACAGTCAACTATCGGTCTCCGGATGTAACCTCCCTCCTATATTAGCTGTTCCAGATCCAGTCGGCACAAGGGCATTATAATGAGTCCGGCTACTGAACTATCGGTAGCACGGAGGGCTCCGTGCTACTAAGTTATTTTTAATAATACGGCTTCCAAATCGACGATCGGCTTTATTAGACTTGATCTACACTGTTAAACGTATTTGGAAACTAAATTTCATAATTTTTCGATACTATATACCTATCAAACAAATAGTCTAAAATTGAATGAATGAAAGTAAAAATCTCATAAAAAATGATGATAAAAAGTTTAAATTCAAGATCAGATATACTGGTCTTACTCTAAATAGTGAAAAGAATTTTCTATAAAATTTTCATCGGATTTAAATTGTTTTACACTGTTAAACTCTCAAACACACCACATCGGCCATTAAAATTGTCAATTTTGAGATCTTTTGATCACTAATCAAATGGTATTGAAAAAATCTGAAATTTAGTTTCCAAATACTTTCAATAGTGTAGATTAAGTCTAACGAGCCGATCGTCGATTTAAAAATCGCATCATCGAAAACAATTTGATAGCACGGAACCCTCTGTGCTACCGATAGTATAGTAGCCGGACTCCATTATAATAAAGTTCTTCCATGGAGATTGGAGACATTTTTTAAAGGGGCAATTTCACTATGCCTTTCTAAAGTTCTGAAATTTCATAGATGTCCTCTCAATTTTTAAAATTTCATGAATAATCTTTCAAATGTCAAATATGTTTCATCAATGTGGATGCACTTAAGGACAAGTTTCACGATATACAATAACAACTAAACGAAGCGGGTAGCGTACTATCTATCTCTCTCTCAAAAAAAAAAAAAAAAAAAAAAAAAAAAAAAAAAAAAAAAAAAAAAAACTAACCACCAAAGAGCTCCAAGTCAAGGACAAATTTCATGAAGTTCATAGAAAAGGATTCAACAGAGAACTGCATGTCTAACTTTAAGTTTTACAAAGCAGGTGAAAAGAGGTTCGACGAAGAACTCTTTGATGGGAGAAAACTTGATTTCCCTAGTTCTTGCGCACAAAGATTAACTTACCAAGACCCTACAAACAAAAAATTCAAACTATTCATGTGTTCCTATGTCTTTGTGTACAGCAAGCAGATGCTAGTAAACAGAATCACAAGTAGCATCTTTATAAAAATAGCTTTAACTTAGAATCCTTCACTAGACTATACCAAGCTACTGGTTACTGCATTTGAGATAGTTATCTTTAAGTTTGAAGTTGAGAACATACCAAGTAGGTATCGTTGAGTTTGGTGCTTCCTTATACAGTATTATTTGCAAGTGCAACCTGAATGAAATTTGATTTTAGAACTATATATTTTCTGTGTGAAAGAAAATTAAATCATTTACATTATAGCCCGAGTTACTTAATGATATTATTGGGAAACTTAGTATCTAGCATTTTCAGCCACCGTGGTTGGAGTGCTGCCATATGAGATTTTAGCTATCATCTAGTCGCTGTTTCCCTGAGTTTGTTTGCGTTTAGTTTTTGTTGTATGAAAAAAATGGCATGCTAATCGCTCCATTCATCGTAATGTTGTATATGCTGACAAACAATTTTACAGACTTTTTTGCAAACTCAAAATGGATCGTTCTCGCCTGGAGTCAACTATCGTTTTCGATCTTTACTAAATAATCCAAGGACCAATTCTCACAATCAATGTCACAATGTGATTCACATACTTCTGTCTCTGTTGCATCATTTATTATTATAGTAATCAACACCTCATCATGCCATCGTCATCCTCGTATGTAATCCGCACCTAAAAAAATTGATAAAAACGTCTGCTTACAAGAACCTCCTTGTTGTTGCTCCTTTTGCCGACAGCGACCGAGACAGCTAACAATAATAGGATGGTTACATATTTACATCTGGAAAAAGATTACTGGTTCCTTGGCGTATCTAAGACCACTCAATAGTATCCTTAATTGTCATTATATTATTAGGAATAGGATTATATTCCTATATATAATATACGGGAGTTTTTAGAAAACCCTAACCGTCATCTATCCTTTCTTCTCTCTTCCATCTTCTAGCAAGAAAGACGTCCTTTTGCAAGGGAGCTAGCACCCCGGTGAGGACATCGATCAAATCAAGAACCTCGTGTGGATACCTATAGAGGCCGGACGCTTGTGCGACTTCAAGATAACCGAATTCCACGATCATCAAATTGAGGTGAAGATTTATCCGCGAATAAGGTAAAGATTCGATCTTACTTTTCTCCTTTAATCTTAAAGAACATGAGGGATCCTAATTGCGTGGTTTTTAGGATTTGATCTCGAGAGTTTTCAAAAATCAAATTTGTTTGATTTCTTTTTTACGCGTAAAAAAGATACCTTTGTACTATTTTAATAATTGTGAGTTTGAAAGGTCGATCACCAATTTCTGTACTATTTTAATAAATGTGCATGTGTTGTAATAATGATCAGGCCCTTTTTGGTCTGTGGAGAAAAAATCAGAACAGTCTGGATTTTTTTTTATTTTAGATTTGAGCACGTTTTGCACATTTCACCTATCTATCCACCTTATCATCTATTATCTCCTCATCTTATTTGTAGTGGTCAACATCACATGGTGCCACCGTCATCCTCATAAGTAATTGGCATATAAAAAAATTTGATAAAAACATACAAAACTTATATCATTTTAAATCAATTATTTTGATTTTTAAAAATTTTAATTTTAGTATTTGTTAAAATCAAAATATTGTTGATCGACTCGAAACAAATTAACAATATTAAATAGCAAAATTAAAATTTTGAGGATGGAATAAACAATTCAAAACAGGGGCAGAGCCATTGAAGGGCTCACAGTGGCCATGGCCTCCTCTAATTTTTTAAAATTATATAAAAGCCCTTTATAATAAAAATTAAAATATTATAAATTTTAATTTTAGGAGGCCAAATTAATTTTTCTTAATAAAATTTGTCTCAATTTTTTTTTTCGAATTTCTTAGTCCTTTCCCATCAACTCTTACAGTCTTGTTCCTCTTTGGGTATACTGTCGTTATTGTTGCTAGTAATAACTGGATTAGTGAATTCAACAAATTTTTTTCTTACTATCCGAGGTCGAATTCCTATCATATCTAAATCTTGGCCCCCCCCCCACCCCCGAATTTTAATTTCTGACTTCGTCCCTGATTCAAAATATTTTATAATTTAGAAAAATTATATAAGTTTTTGTCTAGAAAAAAATAATGAAAAATGTCTCCTTAGAAGAACCTTGTTGATCCTTTTCAAAAGCAATTGGGACAACTAATAACATAGGATGGTTACATCCCGAAAAAGATGTATCGCTGACTCATAATATAGGATGGTCACATTCTTAAAAAGATAGCTGACTCCTCGGCACACCGAAGACCTCTGAGCAAGTCCGTTTGACAAATTAATTTGTTTCTAGAAATACTTAAAAGGCTAGTTAGAGAAAACACTTTTATAAATAGTTATTTTTTTACTTTTTCTATTTAACTTTCAAAAGGCTGTATTTTATCATCCCAACATTTCAAGTTATTACATTTAGCCTCCTTACGTCAGGATTACATCACTATTCCGTCTATTTCTTATAATTTATATCGAAAATAACCTTTAAATAATAAAAATATATTAAAAATTTTTTTTATAGAAGAAATAAGAATAATTAGGTTATTCGTCATTTCATTTTTGAATGATTTATCATTCCATTTTTTATACCAAAATAATTTAATTCTATTTTTTATTCTTATTTCAATAATAAATCAAACATGCCTTCAGTTCCTCCCTCCGCTTAATTAGAACCGGAAAAGGTGAGGCCCTAAGATCCGGTTTAAACTACGATGTGCCAGGAGTCAACAAGCATTTTCGGTCTTTATTAAACAATCCAAGGAGCAATTCTCACAATCAATGTCACAATGTGAGCTTGAAAGGTAGGTATCAGGCGTTAAAGAGATACCTATATTTGTACTAATTATTAATTGTGAGTGTGAAAGGTGGGCCATCTACATCTATACTATATTAATAATTATGAGTTGTAACGTCAGTCAGCCTTTTTTTTGTTCGATCGGGAAGAAATCCTAAAAGATTTTTTTTTTCCTAAGATTTGAGAGCGCTGTGCATATTTCACCCTTCTATCCATTCTATCGTCTATTATCTCCTAATCTTATATGTTATGTCAATTTTAAAAATTAAGTATTGTAAAATTTTTTACCGTCACGCACACAGAATACGACACATGAACACTTTTATAGATAAATAGTTTAAAAAATTAAAATAAGGTCGTGTCCATTTATCAATATTCAGTCTACTTACTCCAAAACATATTCACTAAATAGCTTGCAACATTTTTTTTTAAAAAATATGTAATTGTGAACCATGCAAGAATTACTTGTCGAGCTAGAAAATTTTTTCTTGCGATATTTGTTTGGGGGGGGGGGGGNCAGGCCCCTAAATATGTTTACAAAATTAAAAGAAAAATCCCATCGATTAATTCTAGTACATCTTAACTTTGAGAGCTTATGTTTTGTATCTTGCACTGTGGAAATTAAAGAATGAAATTTTTTGAGTCAACTTAAAATCGTTGTTCTAAGTGTACATAAGTAATTCTGAATTCATCCAATTAAGTAAACCCCCTTGGAGAGAGAAATTATTGTGTACACCCGGGGTACTCGTACATCTCATGCACTGCACTTTATATTTGACAGTTATTAGTAATTTAAAATTAAAATAAAATCTGAAACTTTAAAAGTATCTACTTTATCTCCGGTTGACTAAAATGCTTTTGTTCATTTGAAAAAAAATCCTTCAAATATTCCTTGCCCTCTAGAGTTCACTAATACGATTGGAGTTTTAGATGGCTCTTTAGAAATTAAAAGATAAATTTAAAATTTTTGATTAACAGTAAAAAGTATATTAGCAAAGGTCCCTTTAAAATATATTTGCTATTATTAAACAATCCCTTTAAAATTTGATTGGTTGAGAGATACCACATCAGTAATATAACTGTTGCATTCTAAACTTTTTCCTTATAGACCTAATTTGATAATATAGTGGTTAAAAATAATATTTTTATACTATAAAAAATTCTAAAAAATTCAAAAGCACTCGTAAGTTTTTTTTTTTTTCTTTTTTATATTATAATATTGCGGTTGCAAGGGCCACCCGAGAAGTAAGTAGCAACGTTAAAAAACTAATGGTAATATCGTTTTAAAGGGACCAATTTGTATTAGCAAAATGGTCATTTCATGTGTTTACTATTAAAAATCTAACGATACATCAAACGGTGGGAACAAATATAAATGTATTAGAACTCTGGGAGGAATATGCTTACAAATCATAAGCTTTTTTTTTAAAAAAATAAATCGAATCATTTATCTTGTTAAAACCGGTGAAACGAAAAATAGATTCAGAAAACTACTTAATGCAGAAAAAAAGAAAGAAAAAGTAAATCGAGATTTACGTAGTTCGACAACCGGTCTGGATGAAGACGGAATAAATATTTTTTTTATTTTTTTGAGAGATAGGTAGCACGCTACTTGTTTCGTTTATTTCATTTAGAAATAAACTTAGTTGGAAATGTGAATTACCAACCACCAAATCCTTTGCCACCTGCTCTAGGGACGGAACAAATACTTTTATTAATGTGAAAGGTGGAGTACAAAGATAGTCTCTCAAAAGACCAAAACTCTAATTAAATCGGAAAAACCGCAATCCCCGTTCATACAAGCAACTTCAAAATCGCTCAGCTCTCTCCAATGCATGCCATGCCGGTGCTATCCGAATCTGATATAGAGGAAGAAGTCATTAATTGTTGCTGAGCCTGTCACAATGAAACTTTGTAGAATATATAACATGCCAGACAATTTGGCCTTCATCACTGCAAGATTTTCTTTAACGACCTCAATCAATCATCAGCCTAAGAATATCTAAAGCCTTTAGTATCAAATGTAATCAATTAGATTAGACTTTTTTTTCGCATATCCGGAACATGCCGAACCTCAGATATAGTCTTCACAATTCCATCGAACATTCGTACCCGAACAATGCCAATGCCAACAATTGCATACTTAATATTGACTTTCTATTAATACAACTTTCACCTTTAATAAGCTTGTACGCCGACAATCAGTCTCTATGTGTATAGATATAGTAGAAACATACAGAGTCCATAAGCGAGTCATCATGTTTGCGTGTCTTATCCATAACTATGAAGACTATTAAAATCATAACGGCGAAAAATAGATCCAGAAAATAGTTTAATGCAGGAAACGAAAAGATAAGGAAAGAACATACCGATATTTACGTGATTCGGCCAACGACCTACGTCCACGGGTGAAGACGGAGCAAATACTTTATTAATGTCGAAAATGCGGAGTACAAAAAAAATCTCTCGAAAGACCAAAGCTTAATTAGAACCGAAAACGCCGCAACAAGCAACTCCGGAAAGAAGGACTTCTCTTAACCCGTACGGACTCCAAAGTGGCGTTAATTAGAGTCGCCGTGGATCCTCACCGTACGGAACATGAATAGCTTGGTTTAATTAATTAGACTTGGGTCTAATTAACATTGCGGCATCATTAGACCTTGCCTCTAATTAAAGCACGGACCACACCACCAACAACTGAATTAATTTTGCGTGGCTCTTAATTGGGTCGCGGCATTATTAGCTTGGCCGTAGCATGTATATATAATACATGTCTCCTAACTAGAGTCTAATTCTAATTAGATTAGAATTACACTCCTAATTATAATCCATATATGCCAAATTAAATCTAAAATATATCCAATTCCAAATAGATTAGGATTTAACTCCAATTTAGATAACTACAAATCTAAACTAAATATAACAATCTTCATCTTGGTTTAATTTGTAGTTTAGCCGTCGCTATGTCGAGATCGCCACAAAACTCCACCTTAAATTTAATTCGCCTCAATGCTCCTTAACGCTCCGTGCTCCGTCTTCTCCAAACGCCCAATAGGACCTCAAATGCTGCTAATTGCCACCAAGTCCAAACAATGTTTGAACTTGGCAATAGTAAGGGACTTAATAAGCATATCCGCCGAATTGTCCTCGGTATCAATTTTCTTAACAGTTACCGTGCGTTTCCCAATCAAATTCCGAACAAAGTGAAACTTTACATCGATGTGTTTTGTCCTCTTATGAAACATCTGATCTTTCGACAAATGAATAGCACTTTGACTGTTTGAATAAACAACCGTCGGATCCCAACAAGAAGTAAGCTCTCCAAATAAGCCTCTTAGCCACATAGCTTCCTTCACACTCTCTGTCATAGCAATATATTCCGCCTCCGTCGTAGACAAAGCGATAATAGGTTGTAGTGAAGCTTTCCAACTAACTGCACATCTGCCAATAGAGAATACATAACCTGAAAGTGATCTCCTCCCATCCAAATGACCTGCAAAATTCGAATGAACATATCCAACCACACCATCCTTACATCTCCCAAACTCCAAACAAGTGTTAGTGGTATCTCGTAAGTATCTCAAAATCCACTTAACAGCCTGCCAATTAATGAGCCTTACCGGGATTGGTCATATATCTGCTAACCATGCTCACTGCGTTGGAGATGTCCGGCCGTGTGTAAACCATGGCGTACATGATACTCCCAACAGCACTAGAATAGGGAACATGTGACATATACTCTCGCTCATCATCGGACTATGGTGATAACTCGGCGGAAAGTCTGAAATGCGCCGCAAAAGGAGTGCTCACTGGTTTTGCGTCTCTCATGTCGAAACGCTTTAAAATCTTCTCTATATATTTTTTCTATGTCAAATGCAGTAGTCCTGACTTGTTGTCCCTCTTAATTTTCATACAAAGAATTTTCTTAGCAGCACCTAGATCTTTCATCTCAAACTCACTCTTAAGTAAAGCCTTTAATTTATTTATCTCAACTATATCGCTGGAAGCAATTAACATATCATCGACATAGAGTAACAAATATATGAAAGATCCTTTATCAAGCTTTCTGAAATACACGCAACTATCACGCTTGCTTCTGGAGTACCCGTGACCTGTCATGAAGGAGTCGAACCGCTTATACCATTGTCGAGGAGACTGCTTTAAGCCATAAAGCGATTTCTTTAACAGGCAAATATGGTCCTCCTTCCCTTCAACAATGAATCTCTCCGCCTGTTTCATATAAATTTGCTCCTCAAGTTCTCCATTCAGAAAAGCTATCTTAACATCAAGCTGCTCAAGATACAGGTCATTCATGGCTACTAACGATAAAAGAACACGAATAGAAGTATGCTTCACGACGGGTGAGAAAATATCATTAAAGTCAACACCTTCTACCTGACTGTAGCCCTTAGCAACTAAACAAGCTTTATACCTTGTATTTTTCACGCCGGGGATTCCGTTCTTTTTCTTGAAGACCTGCTTACAACAGACAATTTTCTTGCCTGTAGGCGGTTTTACCAACTCCCATGTGCTATTCTTATGGAGAGACTCCATCTCCTCATTCATCGTCACCAGCCACTTTGCAGAACTGGCACCCGAAATAGCTTGATTATATATGGAAGGTTCACCTTCTTCTTCTGTATCTTGTGCCACTGAAAGAGCGTAAGCAACCATATCTTCATAACCGTATCTCTGCGGTGGTTTAATCTGTCTCCTCGCTCTGCCTGTAGCAATGCTCTGCCTCTCAACTTGTGGGGTTTCAGTTATTGAGGTGTCTGTCGACTGAACTTGTTCTGACTGAGAAGAATCCTGCGACTGAACTATACCATCAGTCTCTACCTCCACCTGTTTGCTCCTCCGGAGTTTTGTAATCAAGTGCTGAATGTGGAGATCGATTCACCAAATAGCATGCCGTAGAGATCACCTCTGCCCAGAAACTCTTCGCTAAACCAGCATTAGAGAGCATACAACGAGCCCTCTCCAAAAGAGTTCTATTCATCCGTTCGGCCACCCCGTTCTGCTGTGGAGTATGCCTAACGGTCTTATGTCGAACGATCCCTTTCTTCTTGCAAAATTCTTCAAACTCTGACGAACAGAATTTCAAACCGTTGTCGGTCCTTAATCTCTTAATTTTTTTTTTTCAGTTTGCTTCTCAATCATGGCCTTCCACTGCTTGAAATAATTGAACACCTCATCTTTATTTTTCAGAAAGAACGCCCACACTTTACGAGAATAATCGTCAATAAAAGTCAACATATATCTAGCACCACCATGAGTAGGAGTACGAAAAGGTCCCCAAAGATCAGAATGGATGTAGTCGAGAGTATCTTTTGTTCGGTGAACTGCGGCCTTAAAGCTGACTCTCTTTTGTTTGCCAAGAACACAATACTCGCAGAAGTCCAACTTTTCTAAACTCCGACTACCAAGTAAACCTCTCTCGCCCAACTTTATCATACCATATTCACTCATATGGCCCAGTCGCATATGCCATAATCTGGTGCTATCCGAATCTGACATAGAGTAAGAAGTCACCGCTGCCAAACCTGTCACAGTGGAACCCTGTAGAACATATAACATGTCGGACAACTTGGCCTTCATCACTACAAGATTCCCTTTAGCGACCTTCATTAATCCATCAGCTGAAGAATACTTAAAGCCTTTAGTATCAAGTGTACCCAATGAAATCAGATTTTTCCTCATATCCGGAACATGCCGAACCTCAGATATAGTCCTCACTACTCCATCGAACATTCGTACCCGAACAGTGCCAATTCCAATAACTGTGCACTTAGAGTGATTTCCTATCAACACATCTCTACCTTCAATAGGCATATACATCGAGAACCATTCTCTATGTGTACAGATGTGAAAAGAACATGCGGGGTCCATAAGCCACTCATCCTGTCTGCGTGTCTTATCAGTAACTGTCAAGACGATATCATTTTTATCTGATTCTCCTGCTGTAACACTTGCTTCTGCTTCAGTATTGGTGTTTTTCTGACTTTGATTTTTATCACCGTTATTCTTCCGCTGCTCTCTATTTTTCAACTTGAAACAATCAGCTTTTATGTGACCCTTCTTCTTACAATAACCACAAATCAGATTCCTGTACTTTGACTTTGATCTAGATGTACTTCTATTATCGGAACCCTTCTCCCGAGACCTCCCTCTAGCGACCAAACCTTATCCTGAAGCTCCACTTGTCTCGTTGCTTATCTGCATGTCAATTCTCTCTTTTGAAAGTAAAGAGGATTTAACATCATCGAGATATAGAGTATCTCGTCCAAACAAGAAAGTCTCACGAAAATTTTTATAATAGAGCGGTAGAGAACATGATAATAAAATAGCTTCATCTTCCTCCTCGATTTTGACATCTATCGAGCGGAGATCCATAATAATAGAATTAAATTAATCTAAATGCGACTTAATAGAGGTACCTTCCGCCATGCGCAACATGAAGAGACGTTACTTCAAATATAACTTGTTGGTGAGAGATTTCGTCATGTAGAGAGACTCTAATTTAAGCCAAAATCCTGCAGTGTTCTTTTCATCCAAGACCTCGTGCAATATCTCATCGGATAAACATAATTGTATTGCCGTAAAAGCTTTGTCATCAATCTCCTCCTTCTGCTCTGCCGTTAACGAATCGGGCAACTTTTCTTTTCCCAACAGTGCCTTCTGCAATTCTTGTTGCGTCAATACAGTACGCATCTTGACTTGCCATAATGCGAAACTGTTGGTCCTGTCAAATTTCTGAATCTCGAACTTCGTCGTCATCTTAATCCTTAAAAGGAATAGAAAGTCTCTGATACCAGTTTGTTAAAATCGGAACGGCGAAAAATAGATCCAGAAAATAGTTTAATGTAGGAAATGAAAAGATAAGGAAAGAACACACCGATATTTACGTGGTTCGGCCAACGGCCTACGTCCACGGGCGAAGACGGAGCAAATACTTTATTAATATCGAAAAGGCGGAGTACAAAAAAGATATCTTGAAAGACCAAAGCTTAATTAGATCCGAAAACGCCGCAACAATCAACTCGGAAAGAAGGACTTCTCTTAACCCGTACGGACTCCAAAGTGGCGTTAATTAGAGTCGCCGTGGATCCTCACCGTACGGAACATGAATAGCTTGGTTTAATTAATTAGACTTGGGTCTAATTAACATTGCGGCATCATTAGAGCTTGCCTCTAATTAAAGCACGGACCACACCACCAACAACTGAATTAATTTTGCATGGCTCTTAATTGGGTCGCGGTGTTATTAACTTGGCCGTAGTATGTATATATAATACATGTCTCCTAACTAGAGTCTAATTCTAATTAGATTAGAATTACATTCCTAATTATAATCCACATATGCCAAATTAAATCTAAATTATATCCAATCCTAAATAGATTAGGATTTAACTCCAATTTAGATAACTACAAATCTAAACCAAATATAACAAAGACAATATTATTGCCATCTAAATTCCTCCTACCACAACACTTGCTTTTGCTCGAATATTAATTCTTTTCTTATCTTGATTCTTTTCACTGTTATTCTTTCGCTAATTTTATTTTTTAACTTAAAGCAATTAGTTTTTATGTGATCTTTCTTCTTACAACCACAAATCAGATTTTTATATTTTGACTTTGATCTATATGTACTTTTGTTACTAAAACCCTTCTCTCGAGACCTTCCTCTAGCGACCAAACTTTCTGCTGAAGCACCACCTGTCTCGTGCTTATCTGCATATCGAGACATGGAGTATCTCGTCCAAATAAGAAGTTATCACGAAAATTTTTATAAGAGGGGGATAAAGAACATAATAATAAAAGAGTTTCATCCTCTTCCTTTATTTTGGCACTTGTCGAGCGAAGATTCATAACAATAAAATTAAATTCATCTAAATGCAACTTAATAGATGTATCTTTTATCATGCGTAATATGAAGAGACGTTACTTCAAATATAATTTGTTGATGAGAGATTTTTTATGTATAAAGACTCCAATTTAAGCCACATTAATCCTATAGCGGTCTTTTCATCCAATACCTCGTGCAATACCTTATTGGATAAATATAATTATATTGCCATAAGAGATTTGGCAACGATCTCGTACTTCTGCTCCGGCGTTAATGAATCAGGCATCTTTTCTTTTCCAATAGTGTCACCTCATTGGATAAATATAATTATATTATCGCAAGAGTTTTGTCATCAATCTCCTCCTTCTGCTCCGATGTTAATGAATCGGGCATTTTTTCTTTTTTCAACAGTGCCTTCTGTAATCCTTACTATATTAGTATAGCACGCATCTTGGCTTGCTATAATGCAAAACTGTTGGCCTGTCAAAGTTTTGAATTTCGAACTTCATCGTTATCTTAATCCTCAAGTGAATAGAAAAAGCTCTGATACCAGTTTATTAAAATCAGAACAGCGAAAAATAAATTTAGAAAAATATTTAATGTAGAAAAAGAAAAAAAAAAAAAGAGCACATTGAGATTTATATAGTTCGATCACCCGCCTACATCCATGGTCTAAGACGAAGCAAATAATGTGGAAGGTGGAGCACAAAAATATAGTCTTTAAAAAGAGCAAAATTCTAATTAGATTGAAAACGCCACAATCCCCGTCCATACAAGCAACTTCAAAATCGCTCGGCTCTCACCAATGCACACCACGCCGGTGTTACCACGCATATACGGATTACGGACAGAAGAATCATCTCTTGCGTTGCTCAAGCGCGCACAGCTAGCCTCAATTATGCTTGCCCCTTTTAATTAGAGTTCCAGTTGAGAGGCTCTGCTGTCTCTCACCTGCATGGCTTAATTAGAGCTTAATAAGGCATCGCTTCATGGCGTCATTAATTTAGCCATAGCATATATATATATATATATATATATATATATATAGCTCATAAACACAAGTCTAATTCTAATTGAATTAGAATTAAACTCCTATTTATAATTCATATAGCCCAAATTAATTTAAATTACATTTTATTCTAATTAGGCTAGAGTTTAACTTCAATTTAGATAACTATAAATCTAAATCCAATGTAACATATATTTTAGAGAAATTTATAGGGCTTTTTTTGCAAATAGCCCCCTTACAAATTTTTTTTTTAAATTTGGCCTTGTCAAAAATTTATTTGCAAAAATGGCCCTGGCCCCGCCACGCAAGCGCCACGTCAGCGCCACGCGGGCGGGGCTGGGCCAGATGGTTAAGTTGAACACGGTGAACCATTCACCGTATTCAATACAAAATTTTTGTATTGGACACGGTGAATGATTCACCGTGTCCAATACAAAATAGCTAAAATCGAAATATTTGTATTGGACACGGTGAACCATTCACCGTGTCCAATACAAATAATTAGACACGGTGAACGGTTCACCGTGTCTAATACAAATACCTCCAACTTAACCATTGTTGGGGTATTTGTATTGGACACGGTGAACCATTCACCGTGTCCAATACAAAAATCTTGTATTCAACACGGTGAATGGTTCACCGTGTTCAACTTAAACATCTGGGCCCGACCTGCCCGCATGGCGCTGACGTGGCGCTGGCGTGGCAGGGGCAGAGCCATTTTTGCAAATAATTTTTGGACGGGGTTAGTTTTGCAAATAAAATTTGTCAGGGGACTATTTGCAAAAAAAGCCCAAATTTATCTGTCACTTAATATCTTTATCCCAAGCTGTACGAAATTAACGCTTTTATTACCTTACAAATTAAGAACACTTATACAATATTACCTCGATCACATACAACAATTATTTTATAGTAGACCCGCACACACTCATGCCCACATTATTTTATGATAGACCGGCACACACACATACACACCTGAAGTTGCAAGTGACTGGCACACCAACCCTCCACTAAATCTCTCCATACTCTGAACTCTCTATATATGCTACTATTGCTTAACACTGCGGGTTAGTGTGAGGACCTCACACCAATTTGTAGGCATCCAGTGTCTGCTCGGAGTGACTTAAGCTGAATTGGACACAACTAATTCCCAGGATGATAGTAAGGGTAGATAGTGTAGACAGTTTGGAGGATGGTGAGAATAAGAAGGACAGCTGCTGCGAACAAGGAAAGGATGGCCCATGGATTGCTGAAATAGTCCCTCACCAGCTTCGCCCTCCACGAGGGCCAAGGCGAACTGCAGTACTTCCTCACGCCCCGGAACAGTTCGACGAGGTAGTGGTTCTCGGGATCCAGGGTGGCGCAGTCGGCGAGCTGGTTGAAGAAGGCCGCCAGGTCCTCGTCGCTCGCCAGATTGTTCTCCAGGATTCCGAGCTTGTGGAGTATCGCCACATCTTCCCGCGTGTTGATGAGGCAGTCCATGAACACCGCGTAGCTCGTCATGTAAGCCTCCTTCGGCTTGCACCTGCTGCACTGCTCGAAGGCCACGAGGTTCGAGAACCGAGGTAGGGTGGAGGGCTCCACAGAAAGGAAAGGGATCTCGAGCACGCCATTGTGAAATGCTACATCTAGGAAGGCACTAAGACGTCTCTGATTCTGATTCTGATTATGATTCTGATTCTCCTCCTCCTCCTTCTTCTTCTCCTTCTTCTTCTCCTCCTCCTTCTTCTTCTCGTTCTTCTTCTCGTTCTTCTTCGTCTTCTTCTTAATTCTCACTCCGGCCTCCACGAGCTCTGTAGCGGATGGAATCGTCCTCGGAAATCTTTTCTTAGCCGGCTCTTGTGACCTGCAATTCTTCAATCGGATACAAGAGAGCAGCAAGGTGATACAAGAGGGGAGCAAGGCGAAGATCCTACACGGCCATAACCATTTGAGAATAGTACCGCCGATGGTCCTGCCCGTCGGGTTAGTTTGTGGTTTCGTGACATAGCAGTGGTAGTAGAGATGCAACAAGTGACCAAAATCTTTGGCTTCGCGGGGCACACGAAGGCGGCGGTCGTGATTGCCTTGCACTTCCTCCTCTGTGCTCTCTATATCTTCCTCGGGGCTCTCGAGGTTTATGCTCTCGAGGAACTTTACAAGAAGCTCCATCAGAGTTGAAGGTATCTCGCTGTCCAAGGTGGGCGTGACGAGTTCGAACAACTCGTCGAGCACGAAGAGGGGGATTTGGTTCTCGAGCAAGAGCAAATCGTCGCGAATGAGCGGCAAGCTCCAATCCGCAGCGAACAAGCCGTCCTTGTTCCCTTGGTACCACTTGATGAGGAACTCTAGGATGAAGCACCCGTCGAGAAGCAGGATCTCCACGAACTTCTTGGCGTTGAGCTTGACAGGTTCGAAGTAGCACCGCCGCGCCTTTGGCTCCAACTCCCTGATCTTGGCTTTGTAGTAATTGTTGCGGCTGTCGCCGCTGCGAGAGCGGAATGACTGGAGGTAACGTTGTTTAAGCCACTCCGTCTCCCGAAGGGAGGGCTCGTCACGGCGACCGTAGGGGCCGATGGCGACCATTCGGGGCTCGTACAGCTCCTTGTTGCGCTCCCGGATGAGGGCCGGGACGCGGAAGAACGTGAACTTCTTATCCGCAGCCGTCAGCTCATCGCTTGAGGGGCGTTGTATATGCCTGGCGAGTACCAGGGACTGGGGAATATCTATTCTCGCTTCTTCCAATCCTTCCATCGTCAACTTATTGCAGAGTTTCTCAAACGCTCACGAATTAATTGGTGCACAAAAAATAGGTGGGAAGAGTTTTCCTCCCTCGGCTTATTTATAGCCGCAGACGCAGAAGGGCTCCCTGGATTGGGACAGAAATTATTTGGAGACTTGGATTTTTTGTTTTTGTTTTTTTTTTTTTTTTTTAGAAATAGATAGTAAACTATCTGCTTCATTTATTAAGTAAAATGAATTGAGCGTACAGAGATGAAAGCAGCTTAGGCCTTCCGGAGACTTGAAATTCAAAGTGTATATTTGAGCCCGTCGAATATATCGCGATTTGGGCGTTAGATTTCACATCTCGAGCAAAAATTTAATATATATTTAAAAATCACAAAAAAATAAAAAAATTTAAATAGTTTTTTAGATAAATTTTTAGTTTCATAACTTAGTATCGAATTAATTTTCAAACTCTTAATTTTAAAATTTTTAAAATTCATTAATTATTTTATGTTAGATAAATTTATTTAATTTTTAATGCTAATCTTTTTCTTTTCTTTTTTTTTGAGAAAAAGGTGATATATTATCCGTTTCGTTTATTTTTTTGAAAAGAAACTCGTACCGAATTATGAAGCAATTAGGTTTCAAATTTAGAATTTTAGTTACTAACCACCAAATCTGCTGTCACTTACACTAAAGACGGACAGTTATTGGTGGATTTACATAAAAATTATTTTTTATCTAAAGATCAAAAGTCTGCATAATTATTTGTCATTAAGTTTTGAAACTAAAAATTTCAAATTTCTTTATAGTAATTTTTTTAATAGATATACAATATTTAAATTAATTGGTCGAAAAAAGTTTGGATCTGCTTAGTGCTGAAAAGAGCCGGACGCCAATGTTCATTCTAATAAAATAAGGTGTTTCGAAATATGAAATTACTGCACACGGGAAGATAAATTTTACATTCGAAAATTCATAATTTTTTTTCTTTAACCCTTTTTGACTTTTATGCCCTGTGGTGTCTATCTCCTTTTCTTGTGCACGTGTTATATAAGACCAGGGACGAAGCCAGGATTTAATTCTGGGGGGCCAAAAATATATTATGCAAAATATATTAATAAAACAAACTATATATAATAAAAATTTGAAGTACACAAATACAAAAAAAAAACTTTAAAAATTTTACGTACCATACAAAAATTAGAATAGTGCTCGGCGCTCCTTCCAGTCACGAAATCCATCAATGATTGAATCAATAGTAAACTTCTCGGCAATTTCTCTTTCAATATACACGATCAAAGAATTAGTGAAAAAGTCATCATTCATCTTATTCCGGAGATCGGTTTTGATAATACTCATCGCGGAAAATACCCGTTCAGTTGTTGCAGTTGAAACTGGAAGAAGTAATACAAATTTAACTAATCTGTAGAGAAGTGGATATATTTCTGACTTTCTTGTTGCCACCAACCATTGACATAATTCAGAAATAATTGTCAATTACTTGAATAGTTGAACAAACAACAACTAATAAATCAAGAGCATACAATACAATGACATAAAAGAAAATATTTAGTTATTCACGATTGACGGTTCACTCACCGATCAGGCGGTCACCAAAAAATTATTCAAAAGAAGCTGATAGTCCAGAAGGGTGTAGGCGTGTAGCCGTGTAGTTCGAGGCGCTGAGCGGCCCGAGCCCGAGCGGGCGAGCGGCGAGGGGCGAGCACCATCGGCGGCCAGCGTCCGGCGGTCCAGCAAGCTAGAGAGAGATTGAAATTTGAGATAAGTTAGAGAAAGAGAGAGCTCTGAGCCTGTGACTCTCGGAGGCTGGGAAATGGGAATGGAAGTGTGGAAATGGGAGAGAGAGAAAGAAAGTGTGGAACTGTAAGAGAGAGAGAGAGCGACGCTTTGCCAGTCGCCTTTGGGCGCCTCCTCCCACACCAGTGCGACCAATCTGTCAAATTCCACACTAATTAACCACTCTCTCCTC